>NW_027076030.1:21598-42434 GCF_963932015.1 Anas acuta | reverse complement strand
GATCAATAGAGGGATCAATAGGAGATCGATGGGGACCTATAGGGGGCTCTATAGGGGATCTATAGGGGGGGGGCTGCCCTATAGGGTCCCCATCGGATCCCGCACCTCCCGCAGGCCCCGCCCCGCCCCGCCCCCACTTCCGGCCCCGCCCCCTCCCCTCCCAGGCCCCGCCCCCTCCCCCAGGCCCCGCCCCCTCCCCCCCAGGCCCCGCCCCCCCGGCCCGGCGGAGAAGCGGGGAGGGGGCGGGGCCTGGCGGTGACGTCACCCGAGGCCCCGCCCCCGGCTCTGCAGAGGGAGGGGGCGGGGCGGGTGACGTCACGCGGCGTCACTTCCGGCCACGCCCCCCTCCCCCCTCCCCAAAATAACACTGGGGCCGCGGTGCATGCTGGGTGTTTATTTTGGGGGGGGGGCTGGGGGGGGGGGGAGGTTTTGGGGCGAATTCGGGCGGTTTTGGGTCCGCTGGGGGAGGGGCGGCTCCGGGCGCTCAGTCCTCTGCGGGGGGGGGGGGGAGGGGGAGGGGGGGTCATGGGGGGGGGAGGGGACCCCAGGGGTGCCCCCAGCACCCAAGGGTGCCCCCCCCCCCCCCCAGCACCCATGGGTGCCCCCCGACCCCCCCCATAGCACCCTTGGGTGCCCCCCCCCATCCCCTATAGCACCCTTGGGTGCCCCCCGACCCCCCCCATAGCACCCTTGGGTGCCCCCAAATCCCCCTATAAGGACCCCTGGGTGCCCTCCCCCACCCCCCCCATAGCACCCTTGGGTGCCCCCCCCCATCCCCCATAGCACCCTTGGGTGCCCCCCGACCCCCCCCATAGCACCCTTGGGTGCCCCCAAATCCCCCTATAAGGACCCCTGGGTGCCCTCCCCCACCCCCCCCATAGCACCCTTGGGTGCCCCCCCCCCATCCCCTATAGCACCCTTGGGTGCCCCCCAACCCCCCCAGTCCCCTATGGGAGGACCCCTGGGTGCCCCCCCACATCCCCCATAGCACCCATGGGTGCCCCCCAAACAACCCCAGAGCACCCAAGGTGCCCCCCAACCACCCCCAATCCCCCCCACCCTCCCCCATAGCACCCTTGGGTGCCCCCCAAACCCCTCCCAGGACCCCTGGGTGCCCCCCGACCCCCCCCATAGCACCCTTGTGTGCCCCCCAAACCCCCCCATAGCACCCCTGGGTGCCCCCCACATCTCCCATAGCACCCTTGGGTGCCCCCAACCCCCTCCACCACCCTTGGGTGCCCCCCAACCACCCCCAGAGTACCCAAGGTGCCCCCAATCCCCCCAACCCCCCCCATAACACCCCTGGGTGCCCCCCAACCCCCCCAGCACCCATGGGTGTCCCCAATCCCCCCCATAACACCCCTGGGTGCCCCCCCACACCCCCTATAACACCCCTGGGTGCCCCCCACCCCCCCCATAGCACCCTTGGGTGCCCCAAATCCCCCCCATAACCCCCCCATAGCACCCTTGGGTGCCCCCCCACATCCCCATAGCACCCATGGGTGCCCCCCAACCTCCCCATAGCACCCTTGGGTGCCCCCCAAACCCCTCCCAGGACCCCTGGGTGCCCCCAACCCCCCCCATAGCACCCTTGGGTGTCCCCAATCCCCCCCAGCACCCTTGGGTGCCCCCCCACTTCCCCTATAGCACCCTTGGGTGCCCCCCAACCTCCCCCCCAGCACCCCTGGGTGCTCCCCAGCCCCCCCATAGCACCCATAGGTGCCCCCAGTTCCCCCTATAAGGACCCCTGGGTGCCCCCCAACCCCCCCAAGCCCCCCAGCACCCTTGGGTGCCCCAAATCCCCCCCAACCTCCCCCATAGCACCCTTGGGTGCCCCCCAGCCCCCCCTATAGCACCCCTGGGTGCCCCCCCACATCCCCTATAACACCCTTGGGTGCCCCCATCCCCCCCCCACAATCCCCCATAGCACCCTTGGGTGCCCCCACCCCCCCCAGCACCCTTGGGTGCCCCCCGACCCCCAAAATCCCCTTATCGGAAGACCCCTGGGTGCCCCCCCACATCCCTATAACACCCCTGGGTGCCCCCCACCTCCCCATAGCACCCTTGGGTGCCCCTCAAACCACCCAAGGGTGCCCCAACCCCCCCCAAATCCCCATAACACCCCTGGGTGCCCCCAACCCCCCCCAGCACCCTTGGGTGCCCCCCAAACCACCTAAGGGTGCCCCCAATCCCCCCCAACCTCCCCCATAGCACCCTTGGGTGCCCCCCAACCCCCCCAGCACCCTTGGGTGCCCCCCCAAACCCCTCCCAGCACCCTTGGGTGCCCCCCACACCCCCCCATAGCACCCATGGGTGCCCCCAAATCCCCCCAAAACACCTTTGGGTGCCCCCCTACATCCCCCATAACACCCCTGGGTGCCCCCCACCCCCTCCAGCACCCTTGGGTGCCCCCCAACCACCCCCATAACACCCTTGGGTGCCCCCAATCCCCCCCCACAACCCCCCCATAGCACCCCTGGGTGCCCCCCCCAACCCCCCATAGCACCCTTGGGTGCCATACCCCCACCCAGCACCCTTGGGTGCCCCCAAACCCCACAATCCCCTTATCGGAAGACCCCTGGGTGCCCCCCCACATCCCCTATAGCACCCCTGGGTGCCCCCCCACATCCCCTATAACACCCTTGGGTGCCCCCCAATCCCCCCCAATCCCCTATGGGAAGACCCCTGGGTGCCCCCCCACATCCCCCATAGCACCCATGGGTGCCCCCCCCCCCCCCATAGCACCCCTGGGTGCCCCCCCACATCCCCCATAGCACCCTTGGGTTCCCCCAACCTCCCCCCCAGCACCCCTGGGTGCTCCCCAGCCCCCCCCATAACACCCTTGGGTGCCCCCACCCCCACCCCAGCACCCTTGGGTGCCCCCCAACCCCCCCCAGCACCCATGGGTGCCCCCAGTCCCCCCCAACCTCCCCATAACACCCATGGGTGCCCCCTACATCCCCTATAGCACCCTTGGGTGCCCCCCCAGCACCCCTGGGTGCCCCCCACCCCACCCCCAGCACCCTTGGGTGCCCCCCCCCCCGCACCGTTGTCGGGGGGGCAGGGCCGGACGTTGAGGCAGGGCCGGGTCTCCTGCAGGCGCAGCGCCTCCCCCCCCAGCCGGGCGCAGCGGGCCGCGGCGTCCCCAAAAGGTGACGTTCACCGGGGCCGCCGAGCGCACCGGGGTCACCGTCAGCCTGGGGGGGGGGGTTATGGGGGGTGAGGGGGGGGTGAGGGGACCCCGCGGGGACCCCGCTGACCCCACAGATGGGGCGGAAGCAACAGAGACCCCGCTGACCCCATAGACCCCATAAAGACCCCATAGACCCCATAAAGACCCATAGACCCCATAAAGACCCCATAGACCCCCATTGACCCCATAGACCCCCCAGTGACCCCATAGACCCCCATTGACCCCATAGATCCCCCCTGACCCCATAGACCCCCCTGACCCCATAGAGACCCCACTGACGCCATGGAACCCCAACTGACCCCATGGAACCCCCATTGACCCATAAAGAACCCATTGTACTCATAGAACCCATAGAGCCCCCATTGACCCCCATTGACCCCATAGACCCCCCATTGACCCCATAGACCCACATTGACCCTATACATCCTGTATTGACCCATTGACCCCATAGACCCTCCATTGATCCCATAGACCTCCCATTGACCCTATAGACCCCACTGACCCCATAGACCCCCATTAACCCCATTGACCCCATAGACTCCCATTGACCCCATAGACCTCCCACTGACCCCATAAACTCCCATTGACCCCGTAGACCCTCCCATTGACCCCATAGACCCTCCCATTGACCCCATAGACCCCTCATTAACCCATAGACCCCCACTGACCCCATAGACCCCTATTGACCCCATAGACCCCCATTGACCCCATAGACCCCCACTGAACCTGCAGACCCTTCCATTGACCCCATAGACCCCCATTGACCCCATAGACCTCTCATTGACCCCATAGACCTCCTATTGACCCCATAGACCCCCATTAACCCCACAGACCCTCCCATTGACCCCACAGACCTCCCATTGACCCCATAGACCCCCCATTGACCCCATAGACCCCCACTGACCCCATAGACCCCCATTGACCCCATAGACCCCTCCATTGACCCCATAGACCCCCATTAACCCCATAGACCCTTCCATTGACCCCATAGACCCCCATTGACCCCATAAACACTTCCACTGACCCCATAGACCCCCATTAACCCCATAGACCCTTCCATTGACCCCATAGACCCCCACTGACCCCATAGACACTTCCATTGACCCCATAGACCCCCATTGACCCCATAGACCCCCATTGACCCCATAGACCCCACAGACCTCCATTGACCCCACAGACCTCCCATTGACCCCATAGACCCCCCCGGCCCTATAGATCCCCACTGACCCCATAGACCTCCCATTGACCCCATAGACCCCCACTGACCCATAGACCCCCATTGACCCCATAGACCCTTCCATTGACCCCATAGACCCCCATTGACCCCATAGACCCTTCCATTGACCCCATAGACCCTCCCATTGACCCCATAGACCCCCACTGACCCCACAGACCTCCCATTGACCCCATAGACCTCCCATTGACCCCATAGACTCCTACTGACCCCATAGACCCCCCATTAACCCCATAGACCCTCCCATTGACCCATAGACCCCCATTGACCCCATAGACCCTCCCATTGACCCCATAAACCCCCATTGACCCCATAGACCCCCACTGACCCCATAGACCCTTCCATTGACCCCATAGACCCACATTGACCCTATAGACCCCACATTGACCCCATTGACCCCGCAGACCCTCCCATTGACCCCACAGACCCCACATTGACCCCACAGACCCCCCATTGACCCCATAGACCTCCCATTGACCCCATAGACCCCCCCGACCCTATAGACCCCCCAAAGTGACCCCATAGACCCCCCCGACCCTATAGACCCCCAAAGTGACCCCATAGACCCCCCGGCCCTATATGCCCCACACGTACGGGAAGTCGGGGTAGATGGGCTGGCACTTCCATTGACCCCATAGACCCCACTGACCCCATAGACCTCCCATTGACCCCATAGACTCCCATTGACCCCATAGACCCCACATTGACCCTATAGACCCCTCATTAACCCCATAGACCTCCCATTGACCCCATAGACCCTCCCATTGACCCTATAGACCCCCCATTGACCCCATAGACCCCACATTGACCCCATAGACCCCCATTGACCCATAGACCCTCCCACTGACCCCACAGACCCCTCATTAACCCCACAGACCCCCCATTAACCCATAGACCCCCCATTAACCCCATAGACCCCCATTGACCCCATAGACCTCCATTGACCCCATAGACCCTCCCATTGACCCCACAGACCTCCCATTAACCCCATAGACCCCCACTGACCCCATAGACCCCCATTAACCCCATAGACCCCCACTGACCCCATAGACCCTTCCATTGACCCCATAGACCCTCCCACTGACCCCATAGACCCCCCGACCTATAGATCCCCCAAAGTGACCCCATAGACCCCCCGACCCTATATGCCCCATACGTACGGGAAGGCGGGGTAGATGGGCTGGCACTTCCATTGACCCCATAGACCCCCACTGACCCCATAGACCCCCATTGACCCCATAGACCCTTCCATTGACCCCATAGACCCCCATTGACCCCATAGATCCCACATTGACCCCATAGACCCCCACTGACCCCATAGACCCCACTGACCCCATAGACCCTTTCATTGACCCCATAGACCCCCATTGACCCATAGACCCCCATCGACCCCGTAGACCTTCCATTGACCCCATAGACCCCCATTGACCCCATAGACCCCCATTGACCCCATAGGCCTCCATTGACCCCATAGACCCCACATTGACCCCATAGACCCCCACTGACCCCATAGACCCCCATTGACCCCATAGACCCCCACTGACCCCATAGTCCCCCATTGACCCCATAGACCCTTCCATTGACCCCATGGACCTCCCATTGACCCCATAGACACTTCCATTGACCCCATAGACCCCCATTGACCCCATAGACCCCCACTGACCCCATAGACCCCCATTGACCCCATAGACCCTCCCATTCACCCCACAGACCTCCCATTGACCCCATAGACTCCTACTGACCCCATAGACCCCCCATTAACCCCATAGACCCCCATTGACCCCATAGACCCTCCATTGACCCATAGACCTCCCATTGACCCCATAGACCCTCCCATTGACCCCATAGACCCTTCCATTGACCCCATAGACCCCCACTGACCCCGTAGACCCCCACTGACCCCATAGACCCCACATAGACCCTATAGACCCTCCATTGACCCCATAGACCCCACTGACACCATAGACCCTTCCATTGACCCCATAGACCCCCATTGACTCCATAGACACTTCCATTGACCCCATAGACCCCCATTGACCCCATAGACCCTTCCATTGACCCCATAGACCCCCATTGACCCCATAGACCTCCCACTGACCCCATAGACCCCCATTGACCCCATAGACCTCCATTGACCCCATAGACCTCCATTGACCCATAGACCCTTCCATTGACCCCATAGACCCCGCATTGACCCCATTGACCCCGCATTGACCCATTGACCCAGTAGACCCTATAGATCCCCCAAACTGACCCCATAGACCCCCCGGCCCTATATGCCCCACACGTACGGGAAGTCGGGGTAGATGGGCTGGCACTTCCATTGACCCCATAGACCCCCATTGACCCCATAGACCCCCATTGACCCCATAGACCCTTCCCATTGACCCCATAGACCCCCACTGACCCCATAGACCCCCATTGACCCCATAGACCCCCATTAACCCCATAGACCCTCCCATTGACCACATAGACCCTTCCATTGACCCCATAGACCCCACATTGACCCTATAGACCCCCCGACCCTATAGATCCCCATTGACCCCATAGACCCCCCATTAACCCCACAGACCCCCATTGACCCCACAGACCTCCCATGGACCCCATAGACCCCCATCGACCCCATAGACCCCCATTAACCCATAGACCCCCATTGACCCCATAAACTCCCATTGACCCCACAGACCTCCCATTGACCCCATAGACCCCCCCGGCCCTATAGACCCCCCATTGACCCTATAGACCCCCATTAACCCTATAGACCCTCCCATTCACCCCACAGACCTCCCATTGACCCCATAGACCCCACATTGACCCTATAGACCCCCCGGCCCTATAGATCCCCCAAAGTGACCCCATAGACCCCCCCGGCCCTATAGATCCCCCAAAGTGACCCCATAGACCCCCCCGACCCTATAGATCCCCCAAAGTGACCCCATAGACCCCCCCGGCCCTATAGACCCCCCAAAGTGACCCCATAGACCCCCCCGGCCCTATATGCCCCACACGTACGGGAAGTCGGGGTAGATGGGCTGGCACTTCCATTGACCCCATAGACCCCCACTGACCCCATAGACCCTTCCATTGACCCACAGACCTCCCATTGACCCCATAGACCCCCACTGACCCCATAGATCCCCATTGACCCTATAGACCCTCCCATTCACCCCACAGACCTCCCATTGACCCATAGACCCCCCCGACCCTATAGATCCCCCCCATTGACCCCATAGACCCTTCTATTAATCCTATAGACCCCACATTGACCCCATTGACCCCATAGACCCTTCCATTGACCCTATAGACCCCCCATTGACCCCATAGACCCCCATCGACCCCATAGACCCCCACTGACCCCATAGACCCCCATTGACCCCATAGACCCTTCCATTGACCCCACAGACCTCCATTGACCCCATAGACCCCCCCGACCCTATAGATCCCCAAAGTGACCCCATAGACCCCCATTGACCCCATAGACCCCCATTAACCCCACAGACCCTCCCATTCACCCCACAGACCTCCCATTGTCCCGATAGACCCCCCCGGCCCTATAGATCCCCCAAAGTGACCCCATAGACCCCCCGACCCTATATGCCCCACACGTACGGGAAGTCGGGGTAGATGGGCTGGCACTTCCATTGACCCCATAGACCCCCACTGACCCCATAGACCCCCATTGACCCCATTGACCCTCCCATTGACCCCGTAGACCCCCCATTGACCCTATAGACCCTTCCATTGACCCCATAGACCCCACATTTACCCTATAGACCCCCATTGACCCCATAGACCCCCACTGACCCCATAGACTCCCATTGACCCCATAGACTCCCCATTGACCCCATAGACCTCCACTGACCCCATAGACCCCCATTGACCCCATAGACCCCCACTGACCCCATAGACCCCCATTGACCCCATAGACCCCCACTGACCCCATAGACCCCCATTGACCCCATAGACCCTTCCATTGACCCCATAGACCCCCACTGACCCCATAGACCCTTCCATTGACCCCATAGACCCCCACTGACCCCATAGACCCCCATTGACCCCATAGACCCTTCCAGTGACCCCATAGACCCCCATTGACCCCATAGACCCCCCATTGACCCCATAGACCCCCATTGACCCCACAGACCTCCCATTGACCCCATAGACCTCCCATCGACCCCATAGACACTTCCAGTGACCCCATAGATACTTCCATTGACCCTATAGACCCCCCCGGCCCTATAGATCCCCCAAACTGACCCCATAGACCCCCCCGGCCCTATAGATCCCCCACATTGACCCCATAGACCCCCTCGACCCTATAGACCCCCCAAAGTGACCCCATAGACCCCCCGACCCTATATGCCCCACACGTACGGGAAGTCGGGGTAGATGGGCTGGCACTTCCATTGACCCCATAGACCCCCACTGACCCCATAGACCTCCCATTGACCCCATAGACCTCCCAATAACCCCATAGACCCCCACTGACCCCATAGACCCCCATTGACCCCATAGACCCTCCCATTGACCCCATAGACCCCACATTGACCCCATAGACCCCCCCGACCGTATAGATCCCCCAAAGTGACCCTATAGACCCCCCCGGCCCTATAGATCCCCCAAACTGACCCCATAGACCCTCCCGACCCTATAGACCCCCCACATTGACCCCATAGACCCCCCCGGCCCTATATGCCCCACACGTACGGGAAGTCGGGGTAGATGGGCTGGCACTTCCATTGACCCCATAGACCCCCACTGACCCCATAGACCCCCATTGACCCCATAGACCCCCCTGACCCTATAGATCCCCCACATTGACCCCATAGACGCCCCCGGCCCTATAGACCCCCCCGGCCCTATAGACCCCCCGGCCCTATATGCCCCACACGTACGGGAAGTCGGGGTAGATGGGCTGGCACTTCCATTGACCCCATAGACCCCCATTGACCCCATAGACCCCCCTGACCCTATAGATCCCCCACATTGACCCCATAGACTCCCCCGACCCTATAGACCCCCCAAAGTGACCCCACAGACCTCCCATTGACCCCATAGACCCCCCAAACTGACCCCATAGACCCCTCCGGCCCTATAGATCCCCCAAACTGACCCCATAGACCCCCCGGCCCTATATGCCCCACACGTACAGGAAGGCGGGGTAGATGGGCTGGCACTTCCATTGACCCCATAGACCCCCACTGACCCCATAGACCCCCACTGACCCCATAGACCCTCCCATTGACCCCATAGACCCCCATTGACCCCACAGACCTCCCATTGACCCCATAGACCCCCATTAACCCCATAGACCCCCCATTGACCCCATAGACACTCTCTTTGACCCCATAGACCCCCACTGACCCCATAGACTCCCATTGACCCCATAGACCCCCACTGACCCCATAGACCCCCATTGACCCCATAGACCCCCACTGACCCCATAGACCTCCCATTGACCCTATAGACCCCCATTGACCCCATAGACCGCCATGGACCCCACAGACCCTTCCATTGACCCCATAGACCCCTCCACTGACCCCATAGACCCTCCCATTGACCCTATAGACCCTCCCATTAACCCCATAGACCTCCCATTGACCCCATAGACCCCCCCATTAACCCCATTGACCCCCATTGACCCCATAGATACCCCCTGACCCCATAGAGACCCCACTGACCCCATGGAACCCCCATTGACCCCATAGACCCCCACTGACCCCATAGACCCCCATTGACCCCACAGACCCTTCCATTGACCCCATAGACCCCCATTGACCCCATAGACCTCCCATTGACCCTATAGACCCCACATTGACCCCATAGACCTCCCATTGACCCTATAGACCCCACATTGACCCCATAGACCCCCACTGACCCCATAGACCCTTCCATTGACCCCATAGACCCCCATTGACCCCATAGACCCCCATTGACCCTATAGACCCCCATTGACCCCATAGACCCCCATTGACCCTATAGACCCCCATGGACCCCACAGACCCTTCCATTGACCCCATAGACCCCCCATTAACCCCATAGACCCCCACTGACCCCATAGACCCCACATTGACCCCATAGACCCCCCATTGACCCTATAGACCCCCATTAACCCCATAGACCCTCCCATTCACCCCATAGACCTCCCATTGACCCCATAGACCCCCACTGACCCCATAGACCCCTCATTAACCCCATAGACCTTCCCATTGACCCCATAGACCCCCATTAACCCCATAGACCTCCCATTGACCCCATAGACCCCCACTGACCCCATAGACCCCCATTGACCCCATAGACCCCCCAAAGTGACCCCATAGACCCCCCCGGCCCTATATGCCCCACACGTACGGGAAGTCGGGGTAGATGGGCTGGCACTTCCATTGACCCCATAGACCCCCATTAACCCCATAGACCCCCACTGACCCCATAGACCCTTCCATTGACCCCACAGACCTCCCATTGACCCTATAGACCCCCACTGACCCCATAGACCCCCATTGACCCCATAGACCCCCATTGACCCCATAGACCCCCCAAAGTGACCCCATAGACCCCCCCGGCCCTATATGCCCCACACGTACGGGAAGTCGGGGTAGATGGGCTGGCACTTCCATTGACCCCATAGACCCCCATTAACCCCATAGACCCCCACTGACCCCACAGACCTCCCATTGACCCCATAGACCCTCCCATTGACCCCATAGACCCCCACTGACCCCATAGACCTCCCATTGACCCCCTAGACCTCCCATTGACCCCATAGACTCCTACTGACCCCATAGACCCCCACTGACCCCATAGACACTCTCATTGACCCCACTGACCTCTCATTGACCCCATAGACCCCCATGGACCCCATAGACCCCCATTAACCCCATAGACCCCCATTGACCCCATAGACCCCCATTGACCCCATAGACCCTCCCATTGACCCCATAGACCCCCACTGACCCCATAGACCTCCCATTGACCCCATAGACCCCACAGACCTCCATTGACCCCATAGACACTCTCTTTGACCCCATAGACCCCCCCGACCCTATAGATCCCCCAAAGTGACCCCATAGACCCCCCCGACCCCATAGACCCCCCGGCCCTATATGCCCCACACGTACGGGAAGTCGGGGTAGATGGGCTGGCACTCGCGCACGCGGCTTCGTGTGGGGCTGGCCCCACAGGGGGGGTGGCAGAGCCCCCAGGGGCTCCAGTCCGACCAGTTCCCTGGGACTGGGAGAGGGGGCGCCTCACCCCACAGCCCCGCCGCTATAGGGCCGGGGGGGGGCCTGTGGGGTCAGGGGGTGCCTATGGGGCTGGGAGGGTGTCTATGGGGCCAGGGGGTGCCTATGGGGCTGGGAGGGTGCTTATAGGGCCAGGGGGTGCCTATAGGGCTGGTAGGGTGCTTATAGGGCAGGGGGGTACCTATGGGGCTGGGAGGGTGCTTATGGGGCTGGGAGGGTGCTTATGGGGCAGGGGGGTGCCTATGGGGCCAGGGGGTGCTTATGGGGCTGGGGGGTGCTTATGGGGCTGGAAGGGTGCCTATAGGGTCAGGGGCTGCTTATGGGGCTGGGAGGGTGTCTATGGGGCCAGGGGGTGCCTATGGGGCTGGGAGGGTGCTTATAGGGCTGGGGGGTGTCTATGGGGCTGGGAGGGTGCTTATAGGGCAGGGGGGTGTCTATGGGGCTGGGAGGGTGCTTATAGGGCAGGGGGGTGCCTATGGGGCTGGGAGGGTGCTTATAGGGCTGGGGGGTGTCTATGGGGCTGGGAGGGTGCTTATGGGGCTGGGAAAGTGCCTATGGGGCCAGGGGGTGAATATGGGGCTGGGAGGGCGCTTATAGGGCAGGGGGGTGCTTATGGGGCCGGAGTTGTGTCTATGGGGCTGGGAGTGTGCCTATGGGGCTGAGAAGGTGCTTATGGGGCTGGGAAAGTGCCTATGGGGCCAGGGGGTGCCTATGGGGCCAGGGTGTGTCTATGGGGCTGGGATGGTGCTTATGGGGCTGGGGGGTGCCTATGGGGCCGGGGTTGTGCCTATGGGGCTGGGAGGGTGCTTATAGGGCAGGGGGGTGTCTATGGGGCTGAGACGATGCTTATGGGACTGGGGGGTGCCTATGGGGCTGAGAAGGTGCTTATGGGGCTGGGGGGTACCTATGGGGCTGGGAGGGTGTCTATGGGGCTGGGAGGGTGCTTATGGGGCTGGGAGTGTGCCTATGGGGCTGGGAAGGTGTCTATGGGGTCAGGGGGTGCCTATGGGGCTGGGAGGGTGTCTATGGGGCTGGGGGGTGCCTATGGGCCTGGGAGGGTGCTTATAGGGCTGGGGGGTGCCTATGGGGCCGGGGTTGTGCCTATGGGGCTGGGAAAGTGCCTATGGGGTTGGGAGGGTGCTTATAGGGCAGGGGGGTGTCTATGGGGCTGGGAAGGTGCCTATGGGGTTGGGAGGGTGCCTATGGGGCTGGGAGGGTGCCTATGGGGCAGGGGGGTGCCTATGGGGTTGGGAGGGTGTCTATGGGGCTGGGGGGTGCCTATGGGGTGGGGTGGTGCCTATGGGGCCGGGGTTGTGCCTATAGGGCTGGGAGGGTGCTTATGGGGCTGGGAGGGTGCTTATAGGGCAGGGGGGTGTCTATGGGGCTGGGAGGGTGCCTATGGGGCTGGGAGGGTGCTTATGGGGCTGGGAAGGTGCCTATGGGGCAGGGTGGTGCCTATGGGGCTGGGAGGGTGCTTATGGGGCTGGGAGGGTGCTTATAGGGCCAGGGGGGTGCCTATGGGGTCAGGGGGTGCCTATGGGGCCGGGGTTGTGTCTATGGGGTTGGGAGGGTGCTTATGGGGCTGGGTGGGTGCTTATAGGGCAAGGGGGTGCTTATGGGGCTGGAAAGGTGCCTATGGGGCTGGGAGGGTGCTTATGGGGCTGGGAGGGTGCTTATAGGGCAGGGGGGTGTCTATGGGGCTGGGAGGGTGCTTATAGGGCAGGGGGGTGTCTATAGGGCCGGGGGTGTCTATGGGGCCAGGGGGTGCCTATGGGGCCAGGGGTTGCCTATGGGGCTGGGAGGGTGTCTATGGGGTCAGGGGGTGCCTATAGGGCCAGGGAGTGCCTATGGGGCCAGGGGGTGCCTATGGGGTCAGGGGGTGCCTATGGGGCTGGGAAGGTGCCTATGGGGCCAGGGGGTGCCTATAGGGCTGGGAGGGTGCCTATGGGGTTGGGAAGGTGCCTATGGGGCTGGGAGGGTGCTTATAGGGCAGGGGGGTGCTTATGGGGCCGGAGTTGTGTCTATGGGGCTGGGGGGTTCCTATGGGGCTGGGAGGGTGCTTATAGGGCAGGGGGGTGCCTATGGGGCTGGGAAGGTGCTTATGGGGCTGGGAAAGTTCCTATGGGGCTGGGAGGGTGCTTATAGGGCAGGGGGGGTGCCTATGGGGTTGTGAGGGTGCTTATGGGGCTGGGGGGTGCCTATAGGGCTGGGGGGTGTCTATGGGGCTGGGAGGGTGCCTATGGGGCGGGGTGGTGCTTATGGGGCTGGGAGGGTGCCTATGGGGTCAGGGGGTGCCTATAGGGCCTAGGGGACAGTGTCAGGCTATGGGTCCCCGTGGGTCACTATGGGGCGGCTATAGGGCAGCCATGGGGGGCTATGGGGCAGCTATGGGGCAGCTGTAGAGCTCTATGGGGCAGCCGTAGGGGGCTATAGGGGAGAACAGGTGGCTATAGGGTGCTGTAGGGCCGGTGTAGGGCTCTATGGGGCAGTCAGAGGGGGGCTGGGGTTCTATGGGGTTATATAGGGTGCTATAGGGCAGCTATGGGATGCTATAGGGCAGCTAGAGGGTTCTGTAGGGCCACTGGAAGGTTCCTCAGGGCTCTGTGGGGTGCTATAGGGCAGTTATAGCATCCTATAGGGCAGCTACGGGGTGCTATAGGGCAGCTGTAGGGCAGCTATGGGGCAGCTATGAGATGCTATAGGGCAGCTGTGGGGTTGCTATAGGGCAGCTATGGGGCGCCATAGGGCAGCTATGGGGCAGTTATAAGGCAGCTATGGGACAGCTATAGGGCAGCTGTGGGGCTGCTATGGGGCGCCATAGGGCAGTTATGGGGCAGCTATAGGGCAGCTATGGGGCAGCTGTGGGGCAGCTATAGGGCAGCTATGGGGCAGCTATGGGGCAGCTGTGGGGCAGCTGTGGGGCAGCTATAGGGCAGCTATGGGGCAGCTATGCGGCTGTTATAAGGGAAGCTATGGGGTGCCATAGGGCAACTATAGGGCAGCTATGGGGCACTATAGGGCAGCTATGGGGCAGCCATGGGGCAGTTATAGGGCAGCTATGGGGCAGCTATGGGGCTGCTATGGGGCAGCTGTGGGGCAGCTATAGGGCAGCTATGGGGCAGCTATGGGACTGCTATGGGGCAGCTATAGGGCAGCTGTGGGGTTGCTATAGGGCTGCTATGGGGCGTTATAGGGCAGCTATAGGGCAGCTGTGGGGTGCTATAGGGCAGCTATAGGGCAGCTGTGGGGCAGCTATAGGGCAGCGGTGGGGCTGCTATAAGGGAAGCTATGGGGTGCCATAGGGCAACTATAGGGCAGCTATGGGTTGCCATAGGGCAACTATAGGGCAGCTATGGGGCAGCTATAGGGCAGCTATGGGGCACCATAGGGCAGCTATAGAGCAGCTGTGGGGCAACTATAGGGGAAGCTATGGGGCAGCTATGGGGCAGCTATAGGGCAGCTATAGGGCAGCTATGGGGCACTATAGGGCAGCTATGGGGCAGCTATAAGGGAAGCTATGGGGTTGCTATAGGGCAGCTATGGGGCGCCATAGGGCAGCTATAGGGCAGCTATGGGACTGCTATGGGGTGCCATAGGGCAGCTGTGGGGCAGCTATGGGACTGCTATGGGGCAGCTATAGGGCAGCTGTGGGGCAGCTGTGGGGCAGCTATGGGGCAGCTATAGGGCAGCTGTGGGGCTGCTATAAGGGAAGCTATGGGGCACCATAGGGCAGCTATAGGGCAGCTATGGGGCAGCTATGGGGTTGCTATAGGGCAGCTATGGGGTGCCATAGGGCAGCTATTGGGCAGCTATGGGGGAGCTATGGGGCAGCTGTGGGGCAGCTGTAGGGCAGCTGTGGGGTGCTATAGGGCAGCTGTGGGGCAGCTATGAGACTGCTATGGGGCAGCTATAGGGCAGCTATGGGTCACTATAGGGCAGCTATGGGGCACCTATGGGGCAGCTATGGGATGCTATAGGGCAGCTATGGGGCAGCTATGGGGCAGCTATGGGGCAACTATAGGGCAGCTATGGGGCAGCTGTGGGGCAGCTATGGGGCGCCATAGGGCAGCTATAGGGCAGCTGTGGGGCAGCTATGGGGCACTATAGGGCAGCTGTGGGGCAGCTATGGGGCAGCTATGGGGCAGCTATGGGGCAGCTATGGGGCACTATAGGGCAGCTATAGTGTGCTATAGAGCAGCTATGGGGCGCAATAGAGCAGCTATGGTGCAGCTATGGGGCAGCTATAGGGCAGCTGTGGGGCTGCTATAAGGGAAGCTATGGGGCACCATAGGGCAGCTATAGGGCAGCTGTGGGGCAGCTATGGGACTGCTATGGGGCAGCTATAGGGCAGCTATGGGGTGCTATGGGGCAGCTATGGGGCAGCTGTGGGGCAGCTATGGGGTAGCTATGGGGCAGCTATGGGGTGCCATAGGGTGGCTATAGGGCTGCTATAGGGCAGCTATAGAGCAGCTATGGGGCCGCTATGGGGCAGCTGTGGGGCAGCTGTGGGGCAGCTATAGGGCAGCTATAGGGCAGCTATAGGGCAGCTGTAGGGCAGCTATGGGGCAGCTATGGGGCAGCTGTGGGGCAGCTGTGGGGCAGCTGTGGGGCAACTATGGGGCATCTATAGGGCAGCTATAGGGCAGCTGTGGGGTGCTATAGGGCAGCTATGGGGCAGCTATGGGGCACTATAGGGCAGCTATAGGGCAGCTATAGGGCAACTATAGGGCAGCTATGGGGCAGCTGTGGGGCAACTATAGGGGAAGCTATGGGGCAGCTATGGGTCGCTATAGGGCAGCTATGGGGCAGCTATGGGGCCGCTATGGGGCACCATAGGGCAGCTATAGGGCAGTTATGGGACACTCTAGGACAGCTATGGGACTGCTATGGGGCAGCTATGGGGCCGCTATGGGGCAGCCGTGGGGCACTCACGGAAGCAGTTGTGCATGTAGTAGCAGGCGCGCGTCTGGATGGTGCCGCCCTCCGTGGGGCAGGGGGCGCCCCCCGGCTCCCGCCCCACACATTCCCGGGTCCGTTTCTGGTAGCCCACGTCGGACTCGCAGCGCAGGAGGCTCAGCACCGGCTTCTCGCACGGGCTCCATGGGGCCCACGGCCCCCAGTGCGCCACGGCTGGGGGGGGACGCGGGGTCAGGGGGGGGCATACGACCCCGTCTGACCCACACTTGGGGGGCTGGGGGTCAAGGGATGAGCCCTACAACTTCATCTGACCCACACTTGTGGGGCTGGGGGTCAAGGGGTGGGACCCACACCCTCCTGTGACCCACATTTGGGGGGTTAGGGGTGAGGGGTGGGCCCTGTCTGACCCACACTTGGGGGGCTGGGGGTGCCCCACACCCTCCTGTGACCCACACTTGGGGGGACACGGGGTCGGGGGGGGCCCTACAACCCGTCTGACCCACACTTGGGGGGCTGGGGGTCAAGGGGTGGGACCCACACCCTCCTGTGACCCACACTTGGGGGGCTGGGGGGGAACTGTGGGCCCCATCTGACCCATACTTGGGGGGCTGGGGGTCAAGGGGTGGGCCCTACACCCTCCTGTGACCCACACTTGTGGGGCTGGGGGTCAGTGGGGGGCCCCACACCCTCCTGTGACCCACATTTGGGGGGTTAGGGGTGAGGGGTGGGCCCTGTCTGACCCACACTTGGGGGGCTGGGGGTCAAGGGATCGGCCCTACAACTTTGTCTGCCCCACACTTGGGGGGCTGGGGGTCAAGGGATGGGCCCTACAACCCCATCTGCCCCACACTTGGGGGTCTGGGGGTCAAGGGGTGGGCCCTACGACCCTGTCTGACCCACACTTGTGGGGCTGGGGGTCGGTGGGGGGTCCCACACCTTCCTGTGACCCACATTTGGGGGGTTAGGGGTGAGGGGTGGGCCCTACAACTTCATCTGACCCACACTTGTGGGGCTGGAGGTGAACTGTGGGACCCACACCCTCCTGTGACCCACACTTGGGGGGCTGGGGGTCAAGGGATGGGCCCTACAACTTCATCTGCCCCACACTTGGGGGGCTGGGGGTGAAGGGGTGGGCCCTACAACTTCATCTGCCCCACACTTGGGGGGCTGAGGGTCAAGGGGTGGGCCCTACAACCCCTTCTGACCCACACTTGGGGGGCTGGGGGTCAAGGGGTGGGCCCTACAATTCCGTCTGCCCCACATCTTGGGGGGCTGGGGGTGAATTGTGGGACCCATGGTGCCTGTGACCCACACTTGGGGGGCTGGAGGTGAGGGATGGGCCCCATCTGACCCACACTTGGGGGTCTGGGGGTGCCCCACACCCTCCTGTGACCCACACTTGGGGGGCTGGGGTGAAGGGGTGGGACCCACACCCTCCTGTGACCCACACTTGGGGGGCTGGGGGTCGGGGGGGGGACACTGACCCCGTCTGACCCACACTTGTGGGGCTGGGGTCAAGGGGTGGGACCCACAACCTTCTGTGACCCACACTTGGGGGGCTGGGGGTGAATTGTGGGACCCATGGTGCCTGTGACCCACACTTGGGGGGCTGGGGTCAAGGGATGGGCCCTACAACTTCATCTGACCCACACTTGGGGGGCTGGGGGGAAACTGTGGGCCCCATCTGACCCACACTTGTGGGGCTGGGGGTCAAGGGGTGGGTCCCACACCCTCCTGTGACCCACACTTGGGGGGCTGAGGGGGAACTGTGGGCCCCATCTGACCCACACTTGGGGGGCTGGGGGTCAAGGGATGGGCCCCACGGCCCCCTGTGCCCCACACTTGTGGGTCTGGGCCTCCCCCCCCCCCCCTCCACCCCTAGCCCCCCCATTCCCCCCCCTTTCCCCCCCCCATTTCCCCCCTGCCCCACACTTGGGGGTCAGCGCCAGCCCCACAGCGCCCCCTAAGCCCCTCCCACCCCCCTAAGCCCCGCCCCTTCCCCTTTAAGCCCCTCCCACCTCCCCTAAGCCCCTCCCACCCCCTTAAGCCCCGCCCACCCCCTTAAGCCCCGCCCCTTTAAGCCCCTTCCCCTTAAACCCCGCCCCTTCCGCTTTAAGCCCCGCCCCTTCCGGTTTAGGCCCCGCCCCTCACCGGGACACGCCCCCCGGGGCCCGCAGGGCGCCCTCCTGGTGGCGTTGCCGGGCAACCGCGGCCGCCATGTTGGGGGGGCGGGGCCTCGCAGGCGCGCCGCAGCGTGACCACGCCCAGCCCGCACGTCACCGCGCACGGCGTCAGCGCTGACCACGCCCCCCACGCGCCGTCCACTGAGGGGAGAGGAAGGAGGTCACGTGAGGAGGGGAGGGGGCGGGGCGCCGAGGTCACGTGGGGGTCTCTAAGGGAATCGGTGCGGCGCGGCGCCGATTTGGGTCCCCCCCGGAAACCGGACCCGGGTTTTGGGTTCCCCCCCAATTTGGTCCCCCCCCATGGGTGTCCTCCCCAAAAGGGTCCCCCCGGAAACTTGAGCCGGGTTTTTGGGTTCCCCCCCCCATTTGGTTCCCCCCCCATTGGTGTCCCCCCAAAAGGGTCCCCCCGGAAACTGTGTCCCCGCTTTTAGGTTCCGCCCCCCCCCCCCATTGGTATCCATTGGTGTCCCCCCCATTTGGTTCCCCCCGGAAACCCAACCCGGGTGTTTGGGTTCCGCCCCCCCCCCTTTGGTCCCCCCCCCCATTGGTGTCCCCCCCCCAAAAGGGTCCCCCCGGAAACAAGACCCGGGTGTTTGGGTTCCGCCCCCCCAATTTGGTTCCCCCCCCCATTGGTGTCCCCCCCAAATGGGTCCCCCCGGAAACTGGGTCCCCGCTTTTAGGTTCCCCCCCCCAGGTCCCTCACCCCAAAGGGGTCCCCCCGGAAACCGGACCCGGGTTTTTGGGTTCTGCCCCCCCCCCCATTTGGTTCCCCCCCCCGATTGGTACCCATTGTGTCCCCCCCCCCAATAGGGTCCCCCCGGAAACTGTGTCCCCGCTTTTAGGTTCCCCCCCCACCGGTCCCTCACCCCAAAAGGGTCCCCCGGAAACGGGACCCGGGGGTTTGGGTTCCGCCCCCCCCCATTTGGTTCCCCCCCCATGGGTGTCCCCCCCCAAATGGGTTTCCCCCGGAAACCGGACCCGGGTGTTTGGGTTCCGACCCCCCCCATTTGGTCCCCCCCCCCCCCCAATGGTGTCCCCCCCAAAAGAGTCCCCCCGGAAACTGTGTCCCCGCTTTTAGGTCCCCCCCCCCACCAGTCCCTCACCCCAAAAGGGTCCCTCCGGAAACGGGACCCGGGTCTTTGGGTTCCACCCTCCCCCAGTTGGTTCCCCCCCCCCATTGGTGTCCCCCCCAAATGGGTCCCCCCGGAAACTGTGTTCCCCCCCCCCCCCTTTTGGTTCCCACCCCATTGCCCCCCCCCATTTTGTGTCCCCCCAGGAACCGAGTCCCCAATTTTGCTCCCCCCCCCCCCATGTCCCCCCCATTTTTGGTCCCCCCGTGAACCGCATCCCCCAATTTTGGTTCCGCCCCCCCCACTTTTGGTTCCCCCCCCATTTTGGTCCCCCCATCTCCCCCCCCCCGTGTCCGCCCCCCATTTTGGTTCCCCCCACCCCATGTCCCCCCCCATTTTTGGTCCCCCCGGGAACTGCATCCCCCACTTTAGTTCCGCCCCCCCCACTTTTGGTTTCCCCCCCCATTTTTCCCCCCCCCGTGTCCACCCCCCAATTTTGGTTCCCCCATCCCCCCCCCCCCCCTTTATTTCTGCCCCCCCCTCACCGGGCAGGGGGCAGCCCGGGGCAGGGCTGGGTGTCGGTGGCGGGGCCCCCGCAGGGTCTCCCGGGGGGTTTTGTTGATGGGGGGGGGGCGTCACAGCGCCGGCTGCGGCTGCGGGTGGGGCCCGGCCCCGCCCCCCGGCAGGAGCCCCCGCACGCCCCCCACGGCCCCCAAGGACCCCAGGCCCCGTGCACTGGGGGGGGGGGGGGCGGAAGGGGCGGGGTCAGAGCCTGGACACGCCCCCCCCACCCCCCCTCCCCCCCTCCTTCCTGATGTCCCCCCCCTCCCACCCCCCCAGACCCTCTCCCCAAATTCCCCCTCCCGCCCTCCTGCCCCCCCCGAATCCCCCCACCTCCCTCCCCAACCCCCCCCCACTGCAAGACCCCCACCCCCCACCCCCCCTCCCCAAATTCCCCTCCCCCCCCTCCCCTTTGACCCCCTCCCCCTTCCTCCCCC
>NW_027076030.1:0-21398 GCF_963932015.1 Anas acuta | reverse complement strand
GGGGGGCTGCCTGCAGGAGGATGAGGAGGAGAAGGAGGCCGAAGGCTGCGGGTGGGGGGGGGGGGGGAGCAGGACGGGGCCGAGACCCCCCCCTACCCCGACGAGTTCCAGCCCCTGCGCAGCCGCGGCCCCCCCGCCCGCTTCTGGAGCCGGACCCCCCCCCTGGCCCGAAACCCCTACGTGTCCCCCCTGCTGGCCCCCGACGGGCTCCTGGGGGGGCTGCCCCCCGTGCACCTGGTGGTGAGCCCCAGAGCGCCCCATAGCTGCCCCATAGATGTCCTATAGATGCCCTATAGATGCCCTATAGTAGCCCCATAGATGCCCCATAGCGGTCCCATAGATGCCCCATAGATGTCCTATAGCTGCCCTATAGCGGCCCCATAGCGGCCCATAGATGCCCCATAGCGGCCCTATAGAGGTCCCATAGATGCCCTATAGATGTCCTATAGATGCCCCATAGTGCCCCATAGCGGTCCCATAGCTGCCCCATAGAGATCCCATAGCAGTCCCATAGTGGCCTTATAGGGGTCCCATAGCTGCCCCATAGCTGTCCTATGGTGACCCCATGGTGACCCCATAGTAGCCCCATAGCGGCCCTATAGGGTTCCCATGGCTGCCCCATAGCGGCCCCATGGCTGCCCCATAGAGGTCCCATAGTGGCCCTATAGCGGCCCTATAGAGGTCCTATAGATGCCCCATGGCTGCCCCATAGCTGCCCCATAGTGACCCCATAGTGACCCCATAGCTGCCCCATAGCGGCCCCATAGTTGCCCCATAGATACCCATAGCGGCCCTATAGGGTTCCCATAGCGGCCCCATGGCTGCCCCATAGCGGTCCCATAGTGGCCTTATAGAGGTCCCATAGATGCCATATGGCTGCCCCATAACTGCCCTATAGCGGCCCCATAGCGGCCCTATAGAGATCCCATAGCGGCCCATAGATGCCCCATAGCTGCCCTATAGAGGTCCCATAGTGACCCCATAGATGTCCTATAGGGGTTCCATGGCTGCCCCATAGTGACCCCATAGTGATCCCATAGCTGCCCCATAGCGGCCCTATAGCGGCCCCATAGCAGTCCCATGGCTGCCCCATAGTGACCCAATGGTGACCCCATAGATGCCCCATAGATGCCCTATAGAGGTCCCATAGATGCCCTATAGCGGCCCCATAGCTGCCCTATGGTGACCACATGGTGACCCCATAGCTGCCCCATAGCAACCCCATAGCTGCCCCATAGCTGCCCCATAGAGATCCATAGCGGTCCCATAGCTGCCCTATAGCGGCCCCATAGCTGCCCCATAGCTGCCCTATAGAGGTCCCATAGTGACCCCATAGATGCCATATGGCTGCCCCATAGGGGTCCCATGGCTGCCCCATAGCTGCCCCATAGCTGCCCCATAGATGCCCCATAGATGCCCCATAGATGCCCTATAGATGCCCCATAGAGGTCCTATAGATGCCATATGGCTGCCCCATAGCGGCCCCATAGATGCCCCATAGCTGCCCCATAGCGGCCCTATAGCGGCCCTATAGAGATCCCATAGCGGCCCTATAGATGCCCCATAGCTGCCCCATAGCGGTCCCATAGTGGCCCTATAGGGGTCCCATGGCTGCCCCATAGTGACCCCATGGTGACCCCATGGCTGCCCCATAGCTGCCCCATAGCAGTCCCATAGATGCCCCATAGAGAGCCCATTTTTGCCCCATAGCGGCCCTATAGAGGTCCTATAGATGCCCCATAGCGGCCCCATAGAGATCCCATAGTGACCCCATAGCTGCCCCATAGCTGCCCCATAGCGGCCCTATAGAGGTCCTATAGATGCCCCATGGCTGCCCATAGCTGCCCCATAGCAGTCCCATAGATGCCCCATAGAGATCCCATAGCGGCCCCATGGTGACCCCATAGCTGCCCCATAGATGCCCCATAGAGGTCCCATAGTGATCCCATAGCTGCCCCATAGCGGCCCTATAGCGGCCCCATAGCAGTCCATGGCTGCCCCATGGTGACCCCATGGTGACCCCATAGGTGCCCCATAGCGGCCCTATAGAGATCCCATAGTGACCCCATAGATGCCATATGGCTGCCCCATAGAGGTCCCATAGATGCCCCATAGAGATCCCATGGATGCCCCATAGTGGCCCTATAGGGGTCCCATAACTGCCCCATAACTGCCCCATAGCTGCCCCATAGCTGCCCCATAGCGGTCCCATAGCGGCCCCTATAGGGGTCCCATAGCTCCCCCCAACCCCCCCCAACACCCCCAACACCCCTCTAACCCCTTTTTCTCCCCCCCATTTCCCCCTTTTTTCCCCATTCCCCCTTTTTCCCATTTTCCCCTTTTTTCCTCCATTTCCCATTTTCCCCAAATTTCCCAAATTTCCCCAAATTTCCCAAAATTTTCCCGATTTTTCCCATTTCTCCCTTTTTTTCCCCATTTCCCATTTTCCCCAAATATTCCCAATTTTTCCCATTTCCCCCAAATTTTCCCAAATTTTCCCATTTTTCCCATTTTCCTTGAAATTTTCCCAATTTTCCCGTTTTCCCCGAAATTTTCCCAATTTTTCCCAATTTTCTTCAAATTTCCCCGAAATTTTCCCCAATTTTCCCAAATTTCCCCAAATTTCCCCAAATTTTCCCAATTTTTCAATTTTTTTCCCAATTTTCCCAATTTTTCCCATTTTCCCCCCATTTCCCATTTCTCCTTTTTTCCCCCATTTCCCATTTTCCCCAAATTTCCCCGAAATTTCCCCAATTTCCCCAAATTTCCCCAAATTTCCCCGAAATTTCCCCAATTTCCCCAATTTTCCCCAAATTTTCCCAATTTTTGCGTTTTTTTCTCAATTTTTCCGTTTTTTCCCATTTTTTCCCTTTTTCCCCCCAATTTTTCCCCCCCCCCAGGCCTGCGAGCTGGACCCCATGCTGGACGACTCGGTGGCCTTCGCCCGGCGGCTGCGAGCCCTGGGCCACCCGGTGACCCTGCGGGTGGTCCCCGACCTCCCCCACGGCTTCCTCAGCTCAGCCCCCCGAAATTTTCGCAATTTTTGCTGTTTTCTCCAAAAATTCCCCAAATTTTCCCAAGTTTTGCCGTTTCTTCCAATTTTCCCCCAATTTTCGTATTTCCCTTATTTCCTCAGTTTTTTCTCCAATTTTCCTCCAGTTTTTTCCCAGTTTTCCCCCAATTTTCCCAGTTTCCTCCATTTTCTCCAAATTTCCCGAAATTTCCCCGAATTTTTCCCAATTTTTCCCATTTTCCCTGAAATTTTCCCAATTTTTCCCATTTTCCCCAAAATTCCCCAATTTTCCCATTTTTTCCGCCATTTCCAATTTTCCCCCAATTTTTCCAATTTCCCATTTTCCCCGAAATTTTCCCAATTGTTCCCATTTTCCCCAAATTTCCCCGAAATTTCCCCAATTTCCCATTTCCCCGAAATTTCCCAATTCTCCCATTTCCATCAAATTTTCCCAATTTTCCCCATTTTCCCCAAATTTTCCCAATTTTCCCATTTTTCCCCATTTCCATTTCCCCAAATTTCCCCGAATTTCCCCAATTTTCCCAATTTTCCCCCAAATTTCCCCGAAATTTCCCCAAATTTCCCCAAATTTCCCCGAAATTTCCCCAATTTTCCCCAAATTTCCCCAAATTTCCCCAAATTTCCCCAAATTTCCCCAAATTTCCCCAAATTTTCATTTTTTTTCCAAATTTCCCAATTTTTCCCATTTTCTCCAAATTTTTCGCCCCCCCCAGGCCTGCGAGCTGGACCCCATGCTGGACGACTCGGTGGCCTTCGCCCGGCGGCTGCGAGCCCTGGGCCACCCGGTGACCCTGCGGGTGGTCCCCGACCTCCCCCACGGCTTCCTCAGCCCTCGGCCCCCTCAGCCCCCCGAAATTTTCCCAATTTTTGCTGTTTTCTCCAAAAATTCCCCAATTTTCCCAAGTTTTGCCATTTCCTCCAATTTTCCCCCACTTTTCATATTTCCCTTATTTCCTCCGTTTTTTTCTCCAATTTTCCTCCAGTTTTTTCCCAGTTTTCCCCAAATTTTCCCAGTTTCCTCCATTTTCTCCAAATTTCCCGAAATTTCCCCGAATTTTCCCAATTTTTCCCATTTTCCCCAAATTTTCCCAAATTTCCCCGAAATTTTCCAATTTTTCCCAATTTCTTCAAATTTCCGAAATTTTCCCCAATTTTCCCAAATTTCCCCAAATTTTCCCCAATTTTTCCATTTTTTTCCCAATTTTCCCATTTTTTCCCTTTTTCCCCCATTTCCCCATTTCCCCTTTTTTCCTCCATTTCCCATTTTCCCCAAATTTCCCCAAATTTCCCCCAAATTTCCCCAAAATTCCCAAAATTCCCCAAATTTCCCCAAATTTTCATTTTTTTTCCATTTTTTCCCAATTTTTCCCATTTTCTCCAAATTTTTCCTCCCCCCCCAGGCCTGCGAGCTGGACCCCATGCTGGACGACTCGGTGGCCTTCGCCCGGGCGGCTGCGAGCCCTGGGCCACCCGGTGACCCTGCGGGGTGGTCCCCGACCTCCCCCACGGCTTCCTCAGCCTCGGCCCCCTCTGCCCCGAAACGCGCCGGGCGGCCGCGCTCTGCACCGCCTCATCCGCGACGTCCTCAGCCCCCCCAAATTTTCCGAGCGCCGGGGGTCGCTTTGGGGGGACCCCGCCAGGAGGGGGTCGATTTTGGGGGACCCCACGAGAAGGGGGTCAATTTTGGGGGACCCTACAAGAAGGGGGTCGGTTTTGGGGGACCCTACAAGAAGGGGGTCGGTTTTGGGGGGACCAAGAAGGGGGTCAATTTTGGGGGATCCCACCCGACGTGGGTCAGTTTTGGGGGATCCGACGCGCCGTGGGTCAATTTTGGGGGACCCCCACCCGACGTGGGTCAATTTTGGGTGACCCTACAAGAAAGGGGTCAGTTTTGGGGGACCCCACAAGACGGGGGTCAATTTTGGGGGACCCCGCCCGCCGTGGGTCAATTTTGGGGGACCCCACAAGAAGGGGGTCGGTGCTGGTGGGGACGCGGGGGGGACAGACCCCCAAGTCTGCTCTGCCCCATAGCGAGGGGGGTGGGACCCCCAAGTCTGCCCTGCCCCATAGCGAGGGGGACGGGACCCCCAAGTCCGCCCTGCCCCATAGCGAGGGGGGCAGTGGGGCTGAGGGAGATGCTGAGACCCATAGCAAAGGGGGTGGGGGGGACCCCCAAGTTGGCCGTGACCCCTAACTTGGGGGGCAGCGGGACCCCTAACTTGGGGGGCACTGGGACCCCTGGATCTGCCCCGCCCATAGCGAGGGGGACATTGGGACCCCCAAGTTGGCTCTGCCCCATAACTTGGGGGGCAGTGGGGCTGATGGAGCTGCCCTGCCCCCTAACTTGGGGGGCACTGGGACCCCCAACCTGGCTGTGACCCCTAACTTAGGGGGCATTGGGACCCCCAACTTGGCCGTGACCCCTAACTTGGGGGGCAGCGGGACCCCCAATTCTGCTGTGACCCCTAACTTGGGGGGCGGTGGGACCCCCAACTTGGCTGTGACCCCTAACTTGGGGGGCGGTGGGACCCCCAATATGGCTGTGACCCCTAACTTAGGGGGCGGTGGGACCCCCAACTTGGTTGTGACCCCTAACTTGGGGGGCAGTGGGACCCCCAACTTGTCTGCGACCCCTAACTTGGGGGGCGGTGGGACCCCTAACTTGGCTGTGACCCCTAACTTGGGGGGCAGTGGGACCCCCAAGTCGACTGTGACCCCTAACTTAGGGGGCAGTGGGACCCCCCAACTTGGCTGTGACCCCTAACTTGGGGGGGCAGCGGGACCCCCAACCTGGCTGTGACCCCTAACTTGGGGGGCGGTGTGTGACCCCCAACTTGGCTGTGACCCCTAACTTGGGGGGCGGTGTGACCCCCAACTTGGTTGTGTGACCCCTAACTTAGGGGGCAGCGGGACCCCCAACTTGTCTGCGACCCCTAACTTGGGGGGCAGTGTGACCCCTAACTTGGCTGTGACCCCTAACTTGAGGGGCAGTGGGACCCCCAACTTGGTTGTGACCCCTAACTTAGGGGGCAGTGGGACCCCCAACTTGTCTGTGCCCCCTAACTTGGGGGGCGGCGGGACCCCCAACTTGTCTGCGACCCCTAACTTGGGGGGCATTGGGACCCCAAGTCGACTGTGCCCCCTAACTTAGTGGGCAGTGGGACCCCCAACTTGTCTGCGACCCCTAACTTGGGGGGCGGTGGGACCCCCAAGTCTGCTGTGACCCCTAACTTGGGGGCCGGTGGGACCCCCAACTTGGCTGTGACCCCTAACTTGGGGGGCAGCGGGCCCCCTGGATCCTCCCTGCCCCCTAACTTGGGGGGCCCCGCGCCCCCCCGGCGCCAGCAACGCCCTGCCCCATAGCGCCGCCGAGGCCCTGCCCATAGCTCGGGCCCCACATGCTGTGGGGCGCTGGGGGAGCCCCCCCAGCCCCCTGGACCCCCCCCCCCAAGACCCCCCCCCGGCCGTGGGGTCAGTGGGGCGCAGCCCCCCAACCGCCGCCCCAGCGGCCCCGCGGGGCGCGAGGTGGGGTCCTGAGCCCCACACTTGTGGGGCAGAGGGTGGGGGACCCCACCCCAAAAATTAATTAATTGGGGTCTTTTAATTAATAAAGAAACCTGAGAACGAGCACGGCTGAGACCCATAAGTGTGGGGCTGGGACCCATAGATGGGAGTGGGACCCATGGATGGGGGGCTGGGACCCATGGATGTGGGGGCTGGGACCCATAAGTGTGGGGCTGGGACCCATAAGTGTGGGGCGGGACCCATAGATGGGGGAGTGGGACCCATGGATGTGGGGCTGGGACCCATAAGTGTGGGGCTGGGACCCATAGATGTGGGGTGGGACCCATAGATGGGGGCTGGGACCCATGGATGTGGGGCTGGGACCCATAAGTGTGGGTCTGGGACCCATAGATGTGGGGTGGGACCCATAGATGGGGGCTGGGACCCATAGATGTGGGGTGGGGACCCATAAGTGTGGGGCTGGGACCCATAGATGTGGGGTGGGACCCATAGATGGGGGGTGGGACCCATAAGTGTGGGGCTGGGACCCATAGATGGGGGGTGGGACCCATAAGTGTGGGGCTGGGACCCCATAGATGGGGGGTGGGACCCATGGATGGGGGCTGGGACCCATAGATGGGGGGTGGGACCCATGGATGTGGGGCTGGGACCCATAAGTGTGGGGCTGGGACCCATAAGTATGGGGCTGGGACCCATAGATAGGGGGTGGGACCCATAAGTGTGGGGCTGGGACCCATAGATGGGGGGTGGGACCCATGGATGGGGGCTGGGACCCATGGATGGGGGGTGGGACCCATAGATTTGGGGTGGGACCCATAAGTGTGGGGCTGGGACCCATAGATGAGGGGGTGGGACCCATGGATGTGGGGCTGGGACCCATAGATGGGGGGTGGGACCCATAAGTGTGGGGCTGGGACCCATAAGTGTGGGGCTGGGACCCATAGATGGGGGGGTGGGACCCATAGTGTGGGGCTGGGACCCATAAGTGTGGGGTGGGACCCATAGATTTGGGGTGGGACCCATGGGTGTGGGGCTGGGACCCATAGATTTGGGGTGGGACCCATAAGTGTGGGGCTGAGACCCATAGATGGGGGATGGGACCCATAAGTGTGGGGCTGGACCCATGGATGGGGGGGTGGGACCCATAAGTGTGGGGCTGGGACCCATAGATGGGGGGTGGGACCATAAGTGTGGGTCTGGGACCCATAAGTGTGGGGCTGGGACCCCCGGGGGGGGTAACCCCTGCCCCATAGCGCCCCCCAACCCCCGCCCCACAGCTCCACCCCCAAAAAAGCACAGACTCAGCCCAAAATCCACTTGGGGGGCAGACCCCATTTATTCACAGCCCCCCAACCCCATGGGGGGGGCAGCGCCCCACAGCTCCCCCACCTCCAATTTCCCCCAATTTCACCCCAATTTTCCCATTTCTTCCAATTTCACCCCAATTTTCCCAAATTTTCCCAATTTTTGCCGTTTTCTCCAATTTTTCCCCAATTATCCCATTTTCGTATTTTTTCTCATTTCCTTCATTTCTTCTCCAATTTTCCTCCAATTTTCCCCAAATTTTCCCAGTTTTTGCCATTTCTTCCAATTTTCCCAAATTTCCCCCAATTTTCCCATTTTTGCCATTTTTTCCAATTTCACCCCAATTTTCATATTTCCCCTATTTCTTCCATATTTTCTCCAATTTTCCTCCAATTTTTTCCCAATTTTCCCCAAATTTTCCAATTTGTGCAATTTTCTCCAAATTTCCTCAAATTTTCCAGAAATTTTCCAATTTTTTTCCCAATTTTCCCAAATTTTCCCAATTTTTGCCATTTTCTCCCAATTTTTCCCCAAATTTCCCCAATTTTGCTATTTTTTCCCAATTTTCCCAAATTTTCCCATTTTCTCCAAATTTTCCCAATTTTCCCATTCCCCCCCATACTCCCCCTTTTTAGCCCCCCCCCCCCTCACACCATCTCCCCCCCACCCCCCTTCCTGCCCCCTACTCCTACCTGTCCCACCCCCAACCCCCCTCCCCTCATCGCCACCAACCCGACGCCAGCGCCGCCCTGCCCCCCCCCCACCCCTGCCCCCCCCCGGCAGCTGCAGCAGCAGCGTGGCCACGGCGGCCCCCCCGTCCTCGGTGGGCTCCAGCGTCAGCGGCCCCACTGATGGGACATGCGGGGGGGTGGTGGCGGCCAATATGAGGAGGGGGCGCCGGGGGGGCCGGGGGGGCCGCGTTTCGGTGGGGGGGCCCCGCTCGAACACCACGGTGACCTTGGCGAAGGGGCGGCTGGCCATCTGGGGGGAAATCCCCGAATTTCCCCAATTTCCTCCAGTTCTGTCCCGATTTCACCCCAATTTTCCCAATTTTGTCATTCCCTCCCATTTTCTGCCAATTTTCCCCAAATTTTCCCGGTTTTTGCAATTTTTTCCAAATTTTCCCAATTTTAGCCATTTCTCCAATTTTCCCCTCTTTTTCTCCAAATTTTCCCAATTTCTCCCATTTTCTCCAAATTTTTCCAGTTTTCCCCAAATTTTTCCAATTTCTGACATTTTCTCCAAATTTCCCCAAATTTTTCCCAAATTTTCCCAATTTTTGCCATTTTCTCCCAATTTTCCCCAAATTTTCCCAATTTTTGCCATTTTTCCCAATTTTTCCCATTTTTTCCCATTTTTCCCAATTTTCCCACTCCCCCCCATACCCCCCCCTTTAGCCCCCCCCCCCTCACACCATCTCCCCCCCACCCCCCTTCCTGCCCCCTACTCCTACCTGTCCCACCCCCAACCCCCCTCCCCTCATCGCCACCAACCCCGACGCCAGCGCCGCCCTGCCCCCCCCCCACCCCCTGCCCCCCCCCGGCAGCTGCAGCAGCAGCGTGGCCACGGCGGCCCCCCCCGTCCTCGGTGGGCTCCAGCGTCAGCGGCCCCACGGCCGGGACGTGTGGGGGGGGTCGTGGCGGCCAATATGAGGAGGGGGCGTCGGGGGGCCGGGGGCGCCGCGTTTCGGGACGGGGGGGGGCCCCGCTCGAACACCACGGTGACCTTGGCGAAGGGGCGGCTGGCCATCTTGGTCATCTCCTGCAGGTGCCGGCGCTGCTCGTGGTGGGCGTCCACCCCCTGCTTGGCCTTCCAGAGGAGGACGCAGAGGGCGAGGAAGAGGAAGAAGCAGGAGAAGAAGACGGAGAAGAAGACGAAGAGGTCGATGTGGGCCTGGTCCTGGCGGAAGAAGAGCAGCCCCTGGGCCGGACCCTCGCCCGCGCCCAGCACCAGCAGGTAGAAGCGGGTGGACTTGAGGGGGTGAAGCTGGTGGGGGTAGGTGAGCACCAGGCGGTCCCGCACCCCCCGCACCACCAGCGCCGACCAAGGCTCCCGGACCGTCACGTAGGTCACCAGCCCGGACGCGCGCTCTTCGCGTAAAGGGGGGGGCGTGGGGGCGACAGGGGGGCGGGGGGAGGAGGAGGAGGAGGAGTGGGGGCGGTCAGCGGGGGGGGGATCGGTGTGGCGGCGGCCAAAATCAACGTTACGATGGCCAAAATCAACGTTGGGTTGGCCAACGGTAGAGGAATCGGTGTTGCGGTGGTCAACGGTAGAGGAATCGACATTGGGATGGCCAAAATCAACGTTTTGATGGCCAAAATCAACATTTGGGTGGTCAACGGTGAAGGAATTGGCATTGGGATGGTCAACGGTAGAGGAATCGGCATTGGGATGGCCAAAATCAACGTTTGGGTGGTCAACGGTAGAGGAATCAGCGTTGCGGTGGTCAACGGTGGAGGAATCGGCGTTGGGATGGCCAAAATCAACGTTTTGATGGCCAAAATCAACGTTGGGTTGGCCAACTGTAGAGGAATCGGCGTTTTGATGGCCAAAATCAACATTTGGGTGGTCAACGGTAGAGGAATCAACGTTGGGTTGGCCAACGGTGGAGGAATTGGTTTTGGGATGGCCAAAATCAACGTTTTGATGGCCAAAATCAACGTTGGGTTGGCCAACGGTAGAGGAATCGGCGTTGCGATGGTCAACGGTAGAGGAATCGGCGTTGGGTTGGCCAAAATCAACGTTTTGATGGCCAAAATCAACGTTGGGTCGGCCAACGGTGGAGGAATCGGCATTGGGATGACCAAAATCAACGTTGGGTTGGCCAACGGTAGAGGAGTCGGCGTTGTGATGGTCAACGGTAGAGGAATCGGCGTTGGGTTGGCCAAAATCAACATTTGGGTGGCCAAAATCACCTTTGGAGTGGTCAACGGTAGAGGATTTGGCGTTGCGGCGGCCAAAATCAACATTTGGGGGGTCAACGGTGGAGGAATCGGCGTTGGGATGGCCAAAATCAACGTTGGGTTGGCCAAAATCAACGTTGCGATGGCCAACGGTAGAGGATTCAGTATTGGGATGGCCAAAATCAACATTTGGGTGGCCAAAATCACCATTGGAGTGGTCAACGGTAGAGGAATCGGCGTTGCGGCGGCCAAAATCAACATTTGGGCGGTCAGCGATGGAGGAGTCGGTGTTGGGATGGCCAAAATCGACATTTGGGGGGTCAACGGTGGAGGAGTCGGCGTTGGGGGGGTCAACGGTGGACGAGCCGTAATTGGGGGTAGTCGATTTTGGGAGAGCCAAAATTGGGGTAGTCAAGGTCGGGGTGGTCAACGTTGTGGTAGTCACGGTTGGAAGAGCCGAAATTGGGGTAATCGTCACTGGGAGAGCCAAAATTGGGGTACTCGTCGTTGGGAGAGTCGAAATTGGGGTAATCGAGGTTAGAAGAGCCAAAATTGGGGTAGTCAAGGTGGGAAGAGTCAAAATCGGGATAATCGGAGCCCAAATTGGGGTAATCGGAGCCCAAATCGGGGTAATCAGAGCCCAAATTGGGGTCATCGGAGCCCAAACTGGGGTCATCGGAGCCCAAATTGGGGTTATCAGAGCCAAATTTGGGGTAATCAGAGCCAAATTTGGGGTAATCGGCGTTGGGGGGGTCAACGTTGGGCGACTTTTGGGTGACGCGGGGAGGGGGGGTGGGGGGCGCGCCCAAACGTGGGGAGCCCAAAGTGGGGGGGGCAACGCTGGGGGGGGAGCCAAGGGTGGAAGGCGCGGAGCTGGGGGGGGGCGGCGTTGGGGGGGGCAAGGGTTGAAGACCCAACGTTGGATGACCCAAAATTTGGAGACCCAACGTTGGATGACCCAAAATTTGGAGACCCAACACCCGAAGACCCAACGCTGGATGTCCCAAAATTCGAAGACCCAACACTGGATGACCCAAAACTTGAAGCCCCAACGTTGGATGACCCAAAATTTGGAGACCCAACACCGGATGTCCCAAAATTTGGAGACCCACCCCCAGTAGACCCATCACTTGAAGACCCAACATTGGATGACCCAAAACTTGACGCCCCAATACCCGAAGCCCCAACACCTGAAGACCCAAAACTTGAAGACCCAATGCCGGATGACCCTAAATTTGGAGACCCAACATTGGGTGTCCCAAAACTCGAAGCCCCAACGTTGGATGTCCCAAAATTTGGAGACCCACCCCCAGTAGACCCAACGCTTGAAGACCCAACGTTGGATGACCCAAAACTCGAAGACCCAATACCCGAAGCCCCAACACCTGAAGACCCAAAACTTGAAGCCCCAACGTTGGATGACCCTAAATTTGGAGACCCAACACCAGATGTCCCAAAACTCGAAGACCCAACGTTGGAAGTCCCAAAATTTGGAGAGCCACCCCCAGAAGACCCAACGCTTGAAGACCCAACGTTGGATGACCCAATGTTGGATGACTCAACGCTGGATGTCCCAAAATTTGGAGACCCAACGCTCGAAGACCCAACGCCGGACACCCCAAAATTTGGAGACCCAACACCAGATGTCCCAAAATTTGGAGACCCACCCCCAGTAGACCCATCACTTGAAGACCCAACGTTGGATGTCCCAAAACTCGAAGACCCAACACCTGAAGACCCAAAACTTGAAGCCCCAACGTTGGATGACCCTAAATTTGGAGACCCAACTCCGGACGCCCCAAAACTTGAAACCCCAACGTTGGAAGTCCCAAAATTTGGAGAGCCACCCCCAGAAGACCCAACGCTTGAAGACCCAACGTTGGATGACCCAATGTTGGATGACTCAACGCTGGATGTCCCAAAATTTGGAGACCCAACGCCTGAAGACCCAACGCCGGATGACCCAAAATTTGGAGACCCAACGTTGGAAGTCCCAAAATTTGGAGACCCAACACCTGAAGACCCAACACTTGAAGACCCATCACTTGAAGACCCAACGTTGGATGTCCCAAAACTTGAAGACCCAACGTTGGATGACCCTAAATTTGGAGACCCAACACCTGAAGACTCAACTTTGGATGACCCAAAATTTGGAGACCCAACACCGGATGTCCCAAAATTTGGAGACCCACCCCCAGTAGACCCACCCCCAGTAGACCCATCACTCGAAGACCCAACGTTGGATATCCCAAAACTTGAAGACCCAACGCCGGATGACCCAACACCTGAAGCCCCAAAGTTGGACGCCCCAAAATTTGGAGCCCCAACACCCGATGACCCAAAATTTGGAGACCCGCCCCCCCCAGGCGCCTGCACCCGCACCAGGTGCCTCCCCGTGCCGGGCTCGACGTCGACGGCGAAAGTGTCGTAGGAGGTGGAGACGAAAAGGTCGACGGTGCCGAAAGTGACGTCCAAAGTGAGGCGGATGTCGACGTTGGTAAATTTGGGCTGGACCCCAAAAAGGACGGTGCGGCCGGCCCCCAGGGGGCGGCGCTGGGGGGGGTGGAAGCAGTTATTTTGGGAGGTGGGGTCCAGGCAGTACTCCTGCTCCACCGCCATCAGGCGGTAACACTGCTGGCCCCCCACCGGGTGGCCGTGGAAGGAGTCGCGGCATTTGGAGCACTGCGGGGGGGGGAGACAAAATTAAAATAATTTTGGGGGGGGGGTGAGAAAAAATTTGGGGTGAGAAAAAAATTGGGGATTTGGGGGGGATGTCGGGGGTGAATGAGGGAGGTTGGGGGGTGGGGAGGGGGTATTGGGGGTTGGAGTGGGGGGTCGTGGCATTTGGAGCACTGCGGGGGGGGGGAAAAAATTAAAAATAATTTTGGGGGGGGAGAAAAAATTTGGGGGTTTGGGGGGGTTTGGGGGGTGTGTCGGGGGTGAATGGGGGAGATAGAGAAGGTGTTGGGGGGGTGTGGGGGGGTGTTGGAGGTTGGGGTGGGGGTGTCGTGGTACTTGGAGCACTGCGGGGGGGGGAAAAATTAAAATAATTTTGGGGGGGGAGAAAAAATTTGGGGTAAGAAAAAAATTGGGGTCAGAAAAAAATTTGGGGTGAGAAAAAAAAAATGGGGTTGGACGGGTTGGGGAGGGGGTGATTGGGGGAGGTGGGGGGGGTATGGGGGGTGTTGTGGTACTTGGAGCACTGCGGGGGGGGAGAAATTAAAAATAATTTTGGGGGGGGGGGAGAAAAAATTTGGGGTGAGAAAAAAATTGGGGATTTGGGGGGGTTTGGGGGGTGAATGGGGGGGGGTGTGGGGGGAGTTGGGGATGGGACAATGGGATTGGGATGGGGACATTGGGGACATGGGGTCATGGGGTCACGGGGTCATGGGGTCACGGGGTCAAGGGGTCATGGGGTCATGGGGACATTGGGGTCACGGGGTCACAGGGTCATGGGGTCAGGGGGTCACCTGGTAGGACACGGGGATGGGACATTGGGACATTAGGGACATGGGGTCACGGGGTCATGGGGACATTGGGGTCACGGGGTCACAGGGTCACGGGGTCATGGGTACATTAGGGTCACGGGGTCACAGGGTCACGAGGTCATGGGGTCAAGGGGTCATGGGGTCAAAGGGTCAGGGGTGACCTGGTGGGACATGGGGATGGGGATGGGACATTGGGGACATGGGGTCACGGGGTCATGGGGACATTAGGGTTACGGGGTCACGGGATCATGGGGTCATGGGGACATTAGGGTCACGGGGTCATGGGGTCATTGGGGTCACGGGGTCATGGGGTCACGGGGTCAGGGGGTGACCTGGTGGCACATGGGGATGGGGATGGGACATTGGGATTGGGATGGGGACATTGGGGTCACGGGGTCATGGGGTCACAGGGTCACGGGGTGACCTGATGGGACATTGGGATTGGGATAGGGACATTGGGGACATGGGGTCATAGGGACATGGGGTCACGGGGTCACAGGGTCACAGGGTCATGGGGTCACGGGGTCACGGGGTCACAAGGTCATGGGGTCAGGGGGTCACGGGGTCAGGGGGTGACGGTGGGACATGAGGATTGGGGCTGTGACATTGGGACATTGGGGACATGGGGTCACGGGGTCATGGGGTCACAGGGTCATTAGGGTCATGGGGTCACAGGGTCACGGGGTCAGGGGTCACGGGGTCAGGGGGTGACCTGCTGGGACATAGGGATGGGGATGGGGATGGGACATGGGGACATTGGGGTCACGGGGTCATGGGGTCACAGGGTCATGGGGTCATTGGGGTCACGGGGTCACAGGGTCAGGGGGTCAGGGGGTCATGGGGACATTGGGGTCATGGGGTGACCTGGTAGGACATGGGGATGGGGATGGGACATGGGGACACTGGGGACATAGGGTCATGGGGTCACGGGGTCACAGGGTCACGGGGTCATTGGGGTCACGGGGTCAGGGGTCACGGGGTCAGGGGTCACGGGGTCATGGGGTCAGGGGGTCATGGGGACATTGGGGTCATGGGCTGACCTGATGGGACATTGGGATGGGGGATGGGACATGGGGACACTGGGGACATGGGGTCATGGGGTCATGGGGACATTGGGGTCAAGGGGTCACAGGGTCACGGGGTCACGGGGTCATAGGGACATTGGGGTCACAGGGTGACCTGGTGGGACAGGGGGATGGGGATGGGACATGGGGTCACTGGGGACATGGGGTCACAGGGTCATGGGGTCACGGGGTCACAGGGTCATTGGGGTCACGGGGTCATGAGGTCACGGGGTCATGGGGTGAGGGGGTGACGGTGGGACATGAAGATTGGGGCTGTGACATTGGGACATTGGGGACATGGGGTCACGGGGTCATGGGGTCACGGGGTCATTGGGGTCATGGGGTCACGGGGTCATTGGGGTCACAGGGTCAGGGGGTCACGGGGTCACGGGGTCACCTGGTGGCACATGGGGATGGGGATGGGACATTGGGGACATGGGGACATTGGGGACATGGGGTCACAGGGTCAAGGGGTCATTGGGGTCACAGGGTCACGGGGTCACGGGGTCACGGGGTCACGGGGTCATGGGGTCAGGGAGTCAGGGGTCAGGGGTGACCTGGTAGGACATAGGGATGGGGATGGGGATGGGACATGGGGACTTTAGGGACATGGGGTCACGGGGTCACAGGGTCATTGGGGTCACGGGGTCACGGGGTCAAGGGGTCATTGGGGTCACGGGGACATTAGGGTCACGGGGTCATGGGGTCATGGGGTAACCTGGTAGGACATGGGGATGGGGATGGGACATGGGGACTTTAGGGACATGGGGTCACGGGGTCATGGGGACATTAGGGTCACAGGGTCACAGGGTCAAGGGGTCATTAGGGTCACGGGGTCACGGGGTCAGGGGTCAGGGGTGACCTGGTAGGACATGGGGATGGGACATTGGGATTGGGATATTGGGACATTAGGGACATGGGGTCACGGGGTCATTGGGGTCACGGGGTCATGGGGTCATGAGGTCATGGGGTCAGGGGTGACCTGGTGGGACATGGGGATGGGACATAGGGATTGGGATATTGGGGACATAGGGTCACAGGGTCATTAGGGTCACGGGGTCATGGGGACATTAGGGTCATGGGGTCAAGGGGTCATGGGGTCACAGGGTCACGGGCTGACCCGATGGGACATTGGGATTGGGATGGGGACATTGGGGACATGGGGTCATAGGGACATGGAGTCACAGGGTCATGGGGTCACGGGGTCACAGGGTCATTGGGGTCACGGGGTCACGGGGTCAAGGGGTCATGAGGTCATGGGGTCATGGGGTCAGGGGTGACCTGGTGGGACATGAGGATTGGGGCTGTGACATTGGACATTGGGGACATGGGGTCACGGGGTCATGGGGTCACGGGGTCATTGGGGTCATGGGGTCACGGGGTCATTGGGGTCACGGGGTCAGGGGTCAGGGGTCATGGGGTGACCTGGTGCCGGTAGCAGTCCCTGCGGTCCCCGGGGCAGGCTCCGGTCTCGGTGTTGTTCTGGCAGGGGCACCCCGAGCCGTCCAGCTCGCTGCACGTGGCCGCGTGCCCGTTGCACTGGCACCTGGGGGGGGGGGGGGGCTTGCACGCTCACCCCTTGCACGAGGACCCTTTGCACACTCACCCCTTGCACACTAATTCCTTGCACACTCACCCCCTGCAAGCCCACCCCTTGCACATTCAACCCCTATAAAGTCTCCCCTTGCACAATCACCCCTTGCACACTCACCCCCTGCATGCTCACCTCTTGCACACTCACTCCTTGCACAATAACCCCTTGAACAACCACCCCCTACAAATTCTCCCCTTGCACACTCACCCCTTGCACACTCACCCCTTGCACAAGGACCCTGCACACAATCACCCCTTGCACACCCACCCCCTACAAATTCTCCTCTTACATAACTCCCTTGCACACTCACCCCTTGCACACTCACCTCTAGCACACTCACATTCTTGCACACTCACCCTTGCACGCCCACCCCTTGCACCCCCACCCCCTACAAGCCCACCCCTTGCACGCCCACCTCCTACAAATTCTCTTCTTGCACACTCACCCTTTTCACACTCACCCCTTGCATGCCCGCCCCTTGCACGCCCACCCCTTGCACAATCACTCCTTGCACACCCACCCCTTACACAATCACCCCCTACAAATTCTCCCCTTACATAACTCCTCTTGCACAATCACCCCTTGCACGCTCACCCCTTGCACAATCACCCCTTGCACAATCACCCCTTGCAGACTCATCCCTTGCACACCCACCTCTTGCACACTCACCTCTAGCACACTCACATCTTGCACAATCACCCCTTGCACACCCACCCCCTGCAAATTCTCCTCTTGCACAATCACCTCTTGCATGCTGACCCCTTGCACACTCACCTCTTGCACGCCCACCTCTTGCACGCTCACCCCTTGCACAATCACCCATTGCAGACTCACCCCTTGCACACTCATCCCCTAAAAATTCTCCCCGTGAACGCCCACCCCTTGCACACTCACCTCTTGCACGCTCATCCCTTGCACACTCACCTCGTGCACAATCACCCCCTACACATCCTCCCTTACATAACTCCTTTGCACACTCACCCCTTGCAGACTCACCCCTTGCACGCTCACCCCTTGCACAATCACCTCTTGTACAAGGACCCTGCGCACATCACCCCTTGCACAATTACCCCTTGCACACTCACTCCTTGCACATTCAACCCCTATAAATTCTCCCCTTGCACACTCATCCTTTGCACACTCACTCCTTGCACACCCACCCCTCCACCCCCCATAACCCCCAATGTCCCCCCACCCCCCATTTCCCCCCCATTTCCCCCCCATTCCCCCCCCTCCCACCCCCCCATTCCCCCCCCTTGTCCCCCCACCCCCCCCATACCCCCCCACATCCCCCCCCCACCCCCCCCACATCCCCCCCCACCCCCCCTCGCCCCCCCCCCCCACCTGGTGCAGGCCCCCCCCAGCAGGAAGTATCCGGGGCACAGCCCTGGCAGCGCTCCCCCGCGCTGTGCTCGCGGCACCCCACGCACACGGCCTCCGCCTCGCTCGGCCCCGCCGCCAGCCAGCCCGGCACCTGCGGGGACCCACAGCGACCCATAGCGACCCACGGCTGCCCCATAGCTGCCCCATAAGTGACCCATAAGTGACCCATAAGTGAGCCATGGCTGCCCATAGGGAGCTACAGGCACCCCATAACGACCCAAAGTGACCTAGAGTGACCCAGAGTGACCCATGGGACCCATAGTGACCCATAGCGACCCATGGCTGCCCCATAAGTGACCCATAAGTGACCCACAGACCCCCCATAGGGACCTACAGACACCCTATAGGGGGCTACGGGGACCCCATCGTGACCCACAGTGACCCACAGTGACCTAGAGTGACCCATAGTGACCCACGGCTGCCCCATAGCTGCCCCATAAGTGACCCATAAGTGACCCACAGACCCCCCATAGGGACCTACAGACACCCTATAGGGGGCTACGGGGACCCCATCGTGACCTACAATGACCATGGCGACCCACGGCTGCCCCATAGCTGCCCCATAAGTGACCCATAAGTGACCCACAGACCCCCCATAGGGACCTACAGACACCCTATAGGGGCTACGGGGACCCCATCGTGACCTAGAGTGACCAGAGTGACCCATGGGACCCATAGTGACCCATAGTGACCCATGGCTGCCCCATAGCTGCCCCATAAGTGACCCACAGACCCCCCATAGGGACCCATAGGTGCCCTATAGGGAGCTACGGGCACCCCATAATGACCCAGAGTGACCCAAAGTGACCCATGGGACCCACAGCGACCCATAGCGACCCATAGCTGCCCCATAGCTGCCCATAAGTGACCCATAAGTGACCATAAGTGACCCACAGACACCCTATAGGGGGCTATGGGGACCCCATCGTGACCTAGAGCGACCCATGGGACCCATGGGACTCATGGGACCCATAGCGACCCACGGCTGCCCCATAGCTGCCCCATAAGTGACCCATAAGTGACCCATAAGTGAGCCACAGACACCCTATAGGGGGCTATGGGCACCCTATCGTGACCCAGAGTGACCCAGAGTGACCCATGGGACCTATAGTGACCCATAGCGACCCATAGCTGCCCCATAAGTGACCCACAGATCCCCCATAGGGACCTACAGACACCCTATAGGGGGCTATGGGGACCCCATCGTGACCCAGAGTGACCCTGAGTGACCCATGGGACCTATAGTGACCCATAGTGACCCACGGCTGCCCCATAGCTGCCCCATAAGTGACCCACAGATCCCCCATAGGGACCCACAGACCCCCTATAGGGGCTATGGGGACCCTATTGTGACCTAGAGTGACCCAGAGTGACCCATGGGACCCATAGTGACCCATAGCTGCCCCATAGCTGCCCCATAAGTGACCCATAAGTGCCCCATAAGTGAGCCATGGCTGCCCCATAGGGAGCTACGGCTCAGGGCACCCATTGTGACCCAAAGTGACCCAGAATGACCTAGAGTGACCCATGGGACCCATAGCGACCCATAGCGACCCACGGCTGCCCCATAGCTGCCCCATAAGTGACCCATAAGTGAGCCACAGACCCCCCATAGGGACCTATAGGTGCCCTATAGGGAGCCACAGGCACCCATAATGACCCAGAGTGACCCAAAGTGACCCAGAGTGACCCACGGGACCCATGGGACCCATAGCGACCCATAGCTGCCCTATAGTGACCCATAGCTGCCCCATAAGTGACCCACAGACACCCTATAGGGGGCTATGGGCACCCTATCGTGACCTAGAGTGACCCAGAGTGACCCATGGGACCCCCACCCACCCCATAACCACCCCCCGTGCCTCCCAACCACCCCCCAACACCCCATAACCCCCCATAACCCCCCCATTTCCCCCATAACCCCCATAACCCCCTCCAAGCCCCCCACACACCCCCCCATAGTGCCCCATAACCACCCCATATCCCCCCCTCAACCACCCCATTCCCCCCCATATCCCCCATAACCCCCCCAACTCCCCCCATAACCCCCCAACTCCCCCCATAGCCCCCCATAAACCCCCTATAAACCCCCCAAATTCCCCCCAACCCCCCCATAGTGCCCCATATCCCCCATAATCCCCCCACAGCCCCCCCTAACCACTCCATAGTGCCCCATAACCACCCCATAACCCCCCCATATTCCCCCATAACCCCCCCCAACCCCCCCATAGCGCCCCATAACCCCCCCAAAACCCCCCATAACCCCCCATAACCACCCCATATCCCCCATAACCCCCCCATATCCCCCCATAACCCCCCCATATTCCCCATAACCCCCCCACACCCCCCCATAGTACCCCATAACCCCCCCCCACGCCCCCCCCCATACCAGCGCGGGGTCCAGGGGGTATCTCTGGGGGTCTCCCCCAAAACCCCCCATAAGCCCCCATAGTGCCCCATAACCACCCCATAACCCCCCATAACCCCCCATAACCACCCCATTTACCCCCATAACCCCCCCATAGTGCCCCATAACCCCCCCACACCCCCCCACACCCCCCCATTTCCCCCCATATACCCCCCATAACCACCCCCTAACCCCCCCATCACCCCATAAGCCCCCCATTTCCCCCATAAACCCCCTATAAACCCCCCAAATTCCCCATAACCCCCCCAACCCCCTGATAACCCCCCCCAACCACCCCCTAACCCCCCCATTCCCCCCCAACTCCCCCATATCCCCCCATAACCCCCCCATAACCCCCCCACACCCCCCCCACACCCCCCCCATACCAGCGCGGGGTCCAGGGGGTATCTCTGGGGGTCTCCCCCCAAAACCCCCCATACTGCCCCATAACCACCCCATAACCCCCCCCCACCCCCCATAACCCCCTATATCCCCCCATAACCCCCCATAGCCCCCCATAACCCCCCCAACCCCCCCATATCCCCCCATAAACCCCCTATAAATCCCCCAAATTCCCCATAACCCCCCCCAACCCCCCCAACTCCCCCCATATCCCCCCATAACCCCCCAACTCCCCCCATATGCCCCCATAACCACCCCATTCCCCCCCATAGTGCCACATTTCCCCCCTAACC